>NC_134354.1:392564388-392566888 GCF_048569485.1 Anomaloglossus baeobatrachus | reverse complement strand
GCTGTTAGATCAAAAGGGTCAAAATAGACTGAACAATATTCTACTATACACTATTACTGGATATATATTCTATAATGAGCACTTGTATTATGTGCATCAGCAAAAAGAACAAACAGTTTTGGAGTTGAGTGCTGTTAGATAGATTATACAGCTAGTTAAAGAGGTAGACATGAAAAAGATAGATAGATAGATAGATAGATAATAGATAGATAGATAATGGATAGATAGATAGATAGATAGATAGATAGATAATAGATAGATAATGGATAGATAGATAGATAGATAGATAGATAGATAGATAGATAATGGATAGATAGATAGATAGATAGATAGATAGATAGATAGATAGATGGATGGATGGATAGATAGATAGATAGATAGATAGATAGATAGATAGATAGATAGATAGATAGATAGATGGATAGATAGATGGATAGATAGATAGATAGAGGGATATATAGATAGATAGATAGATAGATAGATAGATAGATAGATAGATAGATAGATAGATAGATGGATAGATGGATAAATAGATAATGGATAGATAGATGGATAGATAAATAATAGACAGATAAATGAATAGATAGATAGATGGATGGATGGATAGATAGATAGATAGATAGAGGGATAGATAGATAGATAGATAGATAGATAGATAGAGGGATAGATAGATAGATGAATAGATAGATAGATAATAGATAGATGGATAGATAGATAATAGATAGATAGATGGATGGATAGATAGATAGAGGGATAGATAGATAGATAGATGGATGGATGGATAGATAGATAGAGGGATAGATAGATAATGGATAGATAGATGGATGGATGGATAGATAGAAAGATAATGGATAGATAGATAGATAGACAGAAGGATAGATAGATAGATAGATAGATACTTTAGATAGATAGATAGATAGATAGATAGATAGATAGATAGACGATAGACAGATAGGGAGATAGATAATATATAGAAGACAGATAGAGAAATAGAGAGATAGATAGATAGATAATAGATAAATACAAGATA
Organism: Anomaloglossus baeobatrachus; assembly: GCF_048569485.1. NCBI lineage: Eukaryota > Metazoa > Chordata > Amphibia > Anura > Aromobatidae > Anomaloglossus > Anomaloglossus baeobatrachus. The sequence goes on along the minus strand of NC_134354.1, from coordinate 392,565,858 downwards.
TAGATAGGTGATAGATGGGTAGATAGGTAGATAACTAGTAAATGGATATGAAGTAAAGTGATAGATGAATAGACAGATGATAGCGATAGAATATATATATATATATATATATATTTATTTACAAAATTAGGTATGTTATAGATAGATAGATAGATAAGTAGATAAATAAAGTAATAGATAATATATAGATGATAGAGATAGATAATAGATAGAAAGATATATATTATAGAAAGATAGATAGATGGTTTGATAGATAGAAAGATATATAAGTAAATAGATAGGTTGATAGATAAATAATATAAAGATGATAGACAGATAGATTAATAGATAAGAGATAGATAGATCTATAGATAGAGGGATAGATAGATGAATAGATAGAGGGATGGATGGATAGATAGATAGATAGATAGGGGGATAGATAATAAATAGATAGATAGATAGATAGAGGGATAGATAGATGAATAGATAGAGGGATGGATGGATAGATAGATAGATAGATAGGGGGATAGATAAAAAATAGATAGATAGATACAGGGATAGATAATAGATAGATAGATAGATAGATAGATAGATAGATAGAGGGATAGATAGATAGATAGATAGATAGATAGATAGATAGATAGAGGGATAGAGGGATAGATAATAAATAGATAGATACAGGGATAGATAATAAATAGATAGATAGAGGGATGGATAGATAGATATATAGAGGGATAGATAGATAGAGGGATAGATAATAAATAGAAAGATAGATAGATAGAGGGATAGATAGATAGATAGATAGAGGGATAGATAATAAATAGATGGATAGATGGATAGATAGATAGAGGGATAGATAGATAGAGGGATAGATAATAAATAGATAGATAGATAGATAGCTAGATAGAGGGATAGATAGATAGAGGGATAGATAATAAATAGATAGATGGATAGATAGATAGATAGATAGAGGGATAGATAGAGGGATAGATAATAAATAGATAGATGGATAGATAGATAGATAGATAGATAGATAGATAGATAGAGGGATAGATAGATAGAGGGATAGATAATAAATAGATAGATAGATAGATAGAGGGATAGATAGATAGATAGAGGGATAGATAATAAGTAGATGGATAGATAGATAGATAGATAGAGGGATAGATAGATAGAGGGATAGATAATAAATAGATAGATGGATAGATAGATAGATAGATAGATAGATAGAGGGATAGATAATAAATAGGTAGATGGATAGATAGATAGATAGATAGATAGAGGGATAGCTAATAAATAGATTGATAGACCCCCCCAGTCCAAATTTGAAGTTTAAAAAAAAAAGAAACCAGAAAGTGATGAAAGGTGCAGTTGTTATAAATTACAACCATTTGACAAAGTCATATTAATATTTTCTAAAATTAGATAAGTGAAATAAAAATGATTTGCCATACAGAACTTTTCCAAGCCCACCTTATACCTCCAACAATC